>NC_091843.1:93056470-93058517 GCF_037783145.1 Equus przewalskii | reverse complement strand
ACCACCTATTGCCTAACCCTAACCCTAACCCTAACCCTAACCCTAACCCTAACCCTAACCCTAACCCTAACCCTAACCCTAACCCTAACCCTAACCCTAACCCTAACCCTAACCCTAACCCTAACCCTAACCCTAACCCTAACCCTAACCCTAACCCTAACCCTAACCCTAACCCTAACCCTAACCCTAACCCTAACCCTAACCCTAACCCTAACCCTAACCCTAACCCTAACCCTAACCCTAACCCTAACCCTAACCCTAACCCTAACCCTAACCCTAACCCTAACCCTAACCCTAACCCTAACCCTAACCCTAACCCTAACCCTAACCCTAACCCTAACCCTAACCCTAACCCTAACCCTAACCCTAACCCTAACCCTAACCCTAACCCTAACCCTAACCCTAACCCTAACCCTAACCCTAACCCTAACCCTAACCCTAACCCTAACCCTAACCCTAACCCTAACCCTAACCCTAACCCTAACCCTAACCCTAACCCTAACCCTAACCCTAACCCTAACCCTAACCCTAACCCTAACCCTAACCCTAACCCTAACCCTAACCCTAACCCTAACCCTAACCCTAACCCTAACCCTAACCCTAACCCTAACCCTAACCCTAACCCTAACCCTAACCCTAACCCTAACCCTAACCCTAACCCTAACCCTAACCCTAACCCTAACCCTAACCCTAACCCTAACCCTAACCCTAACCCTAACCCTAACCCTAACCCTAACCCTAACCCTAACCCTAACCCTAACCCTAACCCTAACCCTAACCCTAACCCTAACCCTAACCCTAACCCTAACCCTAACCCTAACCCTAACCCTAACCCTAACCCTAACCCTAACCCTAACCCTAACCCTAACCCTAACCCTAACCCTAACCCTAACCCTAACCCTAACCCTAACCCTAACCCTAACCCTAACCCTAACCCTAACCCTAACCCTAACCCTAACCCTAACCCTAACCCTAACCCTAACCCTAACCCTAACCCTAACCCTAACCCTAACCCTAACCCTAACCCTAACCCTAACCCTAACCCTAACCCTAACCCTAACCCTAACCCTAACCCTAACCCTAACCCTAACCCTAACCCTAACCCTAACCCTAACCCTAACCCTAACCCTAACCCTAACCCTAACCCTAACCCTAACCCTAACCCTAACCCTAACCCTAACCCTAACCCTAACCCTAACCCTAACCCTAACCCTAACCCTAACCCTAACCCTAACCCTAACCCTAACCCTAACCCTAACCCTAACCCTAACCCTAACCCTAACCCTAACCCTAACCCTAACCCTAACCCTAACCCTAACCCTAACCCTAACCCTAACCCTAACCCTAACCCTAACCCTAACCCTAACCCTAACCCTAACCCTAACCCTAACCCTAACCCTAACCCTAACCCTAACCCTAACCCTAACCCTAACCCTAACCCTAACCCTAACCCTAACCCTAACCCTAACCCTAACCCTAACCCTAACCCTAACCCTAACCCTAACCCTAACCCTAACCCTAACCCTAACCCTAACCCTAACCCTAACCCTAACCCTAACCCTAACCCTAACCCTAACCCTAACCCTAACCCTAACCCTAACCCTAACCCTAACCCTAACCCTAACCCTAACCCTAACCCTAACCCTAACCCTAACCCTAACCCTAACCCTAACCCTAACCCTAACCCTAACCCTAACCCTAACCCTAACCCTAACCCTAACCCTAACCCTAACCCTAACCCTAACCCTAACCCTAACCCTAACCCTAACCCTAACCCTAACCCTAACCCTAACCCTAACCCTAACCCTAACCCTAACCCTAACCCTAACCCTAACCCTAACCCTAACCCTAACCCTAACCCTAACCCTAACCCTAACCCTAACCCTAACCCTAACCCTAACCCTAACCCTAACCCTAACCCTAACCCTAACCCTAACCCTAACCCTAACCCTAACCCTAACCCTAACCCTAACCCTAACCCTAACCCTAACCCTAACCCTAACCCTAACCCTAACCCTAACCCTAACCCTAACCCTAACCCTAACCC